>NC_056728.1:1282850551-1282898051 GCF_019279795.1 Protopterus annectens
AAATGCAATGAAAGCATGTACCTAACATAAAATGATCAGCATGGATCTGTTGATTTTTCACAGATGAAGCTGTTAAGTCTAGTTAATCCGGTGGGAAATCCCACTTTCAATTCTTTCACATTTAGTTATGATTTGTGCATGTACAATGATCATACAGAGATAGATGTCTCAGAGTTTAGCAGTGCATTGCATGCATGCAACATCGTTAGTGACCTGCTCCTTTTTCTGGTGTGTCCCATTTAAAATATAATGCCAGAGGATGCACTACAGGGTCAGTATCATACTGGAGTACTCTAACTTGATCATAGCCATTCTGCAACTGCTTGGAAAGAAAATGTCAAATGCCAAGAAATAAGTAAAATTAATGCTCTGTGTAGAGACAGACTCTATAACATTGTACATGCACTCTTGAAAAAACTGAACTGCCTCTTTTTTAATGCATCCTGCTCCAGTGCGATAAGCATTGTACAGCTAACCACTGAGGAACCACTTTTCATTCAAACCAAAGTGTCCCTCTTTTCTTCCCAGCTGTGGATTTTTCAGTGGGGGCTCCCATTAAAGCTGGCCATTAGAACATGGGTTCTCCTTCCTAGTGTGATGTTATATGTGGACCAGTTCAGAACTCATTAGGTCCATGTGTCAGTCTATCTCTCAACACTTATTTTCACCTTCCCCAGATAAATCTACAAGCAGTTTGATTAACAGCTGACCTCAGACCATCTGTGTCACTACCAGGGCCTTATCCCTCTGGACCACAGAACCGGCCATAAAGTGCTTATTTTTTCTGCATTTTATTCTAGATAGTAGTTTTTGAAGTTGCTCAGGTATTCATACTGGCTGCAAAACCACATGCACACAATATATACAGATCTGCATATATCTGTACATATCTTCACCTCCTCCCCATGGCTCGCGCGCACACACACACACACACACACACACACACACACACACGCGCACACACACACATCCGCACACAAACACACATGCAATCACACACACACACACACACACACACACACACACACACACACACACACACACACACACACGTATATACACACACACACAACCACACACACACACACACACACACACACACACACACACACACACACACACACACACACGCACACACATGCACACAGGCGCGCGCGTGCACACACATGCATACACACACACGCACACACCTACCTGTAATAATTTCAGTTGCCTTCATTAAGAAGTATTGGCAGGCAGCCACTTTCAAAGATTTCATGTGCATTGTGCATCAGAATCAGAATTAGGGCAGCTCAGTTGTAATGTTGACGGACAACAGATTTATAAACAGAATCATGCAGCTTTTATAAGACTTTGGTGTGTTACAGCGTAAAAAGCATGTTTCATTGGGCAACATTTAATATATTTTTCATAATATCGACACACTGAACACCCAGTTATGAATTGTTGCCTACACATCCAGAGAACAAGTAAAGATCCATTATTTGAGCACAGCATGGCCACACAGGCATTTTATAGAATGTCTACATCCTTGTCTACTAAGGCAGACACAGTAACAATTCATTCTATTCTTACAGCCAGGAACATTTGAGTGCCAGTAATGCATACCTTAGATCAGGCATCTTCAGCATGTCAGACTGGAGCATACTCATGTGTGGCTTAATGTTCAAGTACCATCCTGCTTGAACAGCAACGTAGTCCCATTGTGCAGTGTAACTCTGCTCTCAAGTGCACGGATCATTTCAGATGTATGGAACTGACAGAACTGTGTCTGAGACCATCCTTTCTAGTCATCATTTCCAAAGTACAGCCTACACTGCACATACTAAAGTGAAAAGCAGACAAGAGAAACTACCTGATGACTTCTTTGACTTATATAACTGCTCAAAAGGACACCATGCATGTACATTCCATATGTTCCAGGGTTTCAGCAGTATGGTGTAAATGAGATGGTGAATACTGAAGGTCTGGCATGCATGACTTATCTGTGCCAAACAGTACAAGCTATTCTACTGACACATCATGTGGAGAGTTAAACACTAATGCAGTAAAACATCATTGTTATGTTTTGGCCATTTGAATGTACTAAAGTGAATATCGTACCTCCATTTATCAGCTGAGAGTCATTGTGCACATCAAACTCTTTAATGCTTTGTCATTTTCAGGAATGTGCTCCCAATCATTTTACCCCATTCTTAAAATGGAGGAACAAGCACATAACACTTTTCATATTGTCTTATCCTTAGTGTATTCTCATAAGGAAAATCCCTTCCATGATTATATAACAATTTACATCAACATGTCCTGTAGTGATCACTCCATTACTCTAGTATATACACATAGAATTAATTCGTACTGATCTTATCTCAGCAAAAGCACCCTCCAAGTTCACCCCTAGGTTCACCAATTAACTGAGACAACTTCTGTTTCTCTGCCAACCTGGGACTGCTTACTAGAAATTCCTCTTTCTATACTAATTTTCAATACACCTTTAGCCAGCTCACTGTTTGATCTTCATCAGTTCAATAAATGAAGCATGTTCCTTTAACATAACATCCACAACCAAGTTACTGCTTTGAGCTTGGCAGGGTCATATTTCCTATTGCAAGTGCTGCCTGTGAATCACCAAAAGTCTTAAATTATCTCAGAATATACAGTCTGTAAAATGATGGATACAAAATGCAAAATGTCAACTTTTTTTGCGCAACATCCCCTAAAGGTCAGTCCATGCTGTGCTCTCCATCTCCACTTCTGTGGAGTATAATTATTCGTAAAAGGAGCACTTGTCTCTAATTTGATATACTTTTTTAGGGCACAATAACAAAGTCGTCAGCTGTGGTCCTTCACCATGAATGACCTAAATCTCACCCTAATATGCCTTCCACCTCAAGTGTCCTTTCAGGTACAAACACTCTGTGAGCCCTCTTTGAATTTTAATCTGAATGACATGTAGCCCAGTCCATTCAGCAAACTTAAACTTTATGCACGATACAACATCATCACCTTTCACCTTCTCAGACATCAGTAACTCAGATATTTCCCATTTATTTCTACATCCTTGGCCTCTAATTCCTCTTTTAACATAAAAGCCAAACAAGGAGCTAGATGGCCCCACTCCACATATGTAGTCTTGTCAGGAAAATTAAATAAATAGCCAGCATGAGTAGCAAAGTCACAGTTTATTAATCCACTCCACATCCAAAACTGATAAGTGCTTTTGTCCCATATCCACAGAACTTCATCAGGTATATAAAAAACTTTTTAAAGACAGATTGAAATATGTCATATGAAACATAAGAAAAGACACACCCCCTTAAAGACACAACATAAAAAGTGCAGAAATATACATATAAAATTGACAATATATATATATATATATATATATATATATATATATATATTAAAAGTACAAATGCAGTTATTAAAAAATTAATATACCTTAAGAGTATATTATATAAATGTATATATGTTATAGAATTATCTATCTAATGCTTTTAATTTTAATAGTGAGCTGATAGAGATGTTTTCATTCAACCCTGGCCAGTTGTCTGCATCTAAATGCAACTGCCAGTATAGCTCCCTTTTCTCTAATAAAATTGACCAAGCTCCACCTCTAATTTCTGTTTTCACATTAACAATAACAAAGAAGTGAAAAGAATGCATTTCATTATCAAGTATATGTTTACTTAGGGCGTTTGTTTCTTTTCTTGTTCTAATATCATAAAGGTGCTCATAGATGCGATTTTCTAGTTTCCTATCAGTTTTTAGTTTCCACTTTAATGGAGGAATTTGACTACAATGTATCCAAAATTAAACATCTTCAAATAGATAATGCTTGTTTCTTAGAAAGCATAAAGGAGAAGATTGTACCTAAAGGGTTATACATGTGGCTTTACCCTAATGGTTTACAAGCTGGTTCTTCACTTTTCAATGAATTGACTGCTTTATTTGACCAACATGGGATTTAATATATGAATGTTATTGTTAAACATAATGAAATGCTTATTAATCAATTAATTGAGACTGTTACATATTTAGATAATATTTGCAGCCATATCCAGTACAATTAATTTAAATATGAGCATGTACGTATTTTTAAACGTATTGATCAACTCACTTCCAACATTAGGACTCGTAAAGAAAAGAAATCAATCAGAGATAAAACTGATTATAGTAAAGGTGTAGCTTACCCTAATCCCCCACCCTCACAAGAATGGGGCAACAGATTTGTTGATTATAATAGCACCTCTAACAATAACTCTCAAGCCCTTTCTTCACACAATGATTCAGAGGAGATTTTTTTAGAAGAAGAAGAGTTTCCTCCCTTGAGACACTCAGAGCGTCTAAACAACAGACCCCCCACCAGACAACGATTGGGCAGTGAATCACACATCCTCACACTACCCCAACAATCAGTGGAGCAGGGGAAGGAAGGCCAAGAGAAGAGGGAGAAATTTCTACAACCGAACCTGGAACACCAGGAACTGATCAATCTGAATTTTTGTGTATATAATGTCACACTAGTGACTAGCCCCCTAGATGACAACCTAGACCATCTTTTACCTCCTTGCAGTATCATAACTAATTCCTTAGGTGATTTTCAGGTGTATAATGTTTCAAATATATGTATGCATATTGATCATTATGATGTTTTTGCAAAAGGTTTCACTTTTGTACCTCAACAATGGTGTAATGTGGCAAATACTTTAATGCATCTAAAACTTTATACCAGCAAGTTAAACTTGAAAGTTTTGTTCCAGAATTCTTTCTTTGACCAATTTAACCCTCTTGCTATCTCTAGCACTTATAACCCCCACTTCACCCAATGATCCTGTTATTTGAAAGAATTTGCGAACTTGATATTAGCAACTTCATCTCCAGAAACAGGAGAAACAGTGACATGAATATCAAGGAGAGTCAAATTATTAAGGAAATAAAGGGTGCTTTAGACAAGATCAGACTCATGAAACCAGAGAAGGGGGGAGGGGTTATCTTAATGAATTTAGACGATTGCAACAATAAAATCTTATTTATTTTGAACAGTAAAGCTTATGTGAGATCCTCTATCAATGGATTGAATGGAGCTTATACAAAAATCATGAATGAACTACAGGATCTCTTCATTGAAGGATCTATATCCATCGAAGTTCTGAACTATCTTACAGTTCTACACCCCAAAGTGTCAGTAATGTTTGGACTACCCAAATTACACAAAAATTTATTACAACCACCTATGTGCTCCATAGTAGACGCTAAAGGTTGTATTACACATCCCCTCACTAAGCACCTAGATCTTAAGTTGAAACATTTAGTATATAGCGAACCTCACATCTGCAAAGACTCATGGAGGTTTTTTGGAATTTATTGATAAGCTACCTTTTAAAGATACATATGCCTTCCTAACCATTGATATAAAAGAATGTATTTGGTGATTCCTCACAACATTGGTCTTGATTGGTTTAGTGAGTTTCTCTATGACAAAAATGTTGAACACTTTGATGTATTAGTATACACACAGTTGATGGAAATAGTGCTTAAGAATACTTTTATTCTTTTTAACAATGAGATCTTTTTGCAACAAGAAGGAGTGGCTATGGGGTCAGCTTGCAGTGGTTTGTACGCTAACGTGGTAGTGACACAATGGGAGAAGAAATGTCTATTTCCCTCCATGTTTTACAGCTACATTAAGTAATACACTCGCTATCTAGATGACATATTTATTTTATGGGATGGACCCTGTGAACTGATTAAGGAATTTATGTTTTACATTGATACCATGACAAATTTTTTAAAGTTCACCCATAACCATGATTTACATCAGATTTCATTTCTTGATATTCTTTTATCCAAGGATTATCAGAGTAAGAAATTTACATCTATGATTTTTAGAAAGGAGACCTACTCCAATTCTTTGCTCCATCATTCAAGTACTCACCCACTGAAACAAAAGAAAGCTATTGTGAAGGGGCAATTTGTCCGTGCTACATGGATGGTTTCAAATATGGATGAATTTGTAATTGAATGTGACTGCCTCAAACAAATGTTTTTAAAAAGAGGCAATCCAGTCAAATTTGGTACTGACATTTTACTCAAGGTGGTTAATAAAAGGGAAAGATGTTTTTATTAACCCCTTCTAACAGAATCTGGCGCACATAATACTTCCAACTTGATTATTACCACCCATAGCAATAATGTGGAGACAAAAGATTGCAGGACATTTTTTATTACAGTGTTTTCATCTGATAGTTTTGAGTTAAAGAACATATTAATTAAGAATTGGTCTATTTCAAGACAAGATAAGGCCATAAGACACTATATAGATATGACTCCTACAATAGTGTACAAGAAGGGTAGAAACCTGAAAAATGCTTTTTGAAACCAAACAGTACTCACAAAAACATAAGGTTGGGTATATGAATAAATGTGGTATGTGTCAGTTCTGTAAATTCATCAAGGAAGGGGACATGTTCATTATTAATAACATTAATATCAAAATTCATCAAAGATATAATTGTAATTCTGAGACAGTTATATATTGTGCTATGTGTGACCACTGTTGTTGTTACCATATTGGAAAAACTGATAGGAAACTAAAAAATTGCATCTATGAACACCTTTATGATATTTGAACAAAAAAGAAATAAATGCCTTAAGTAAACATATACTTGATAATGAAGGGCATTATTTTTACTTTTTTGTTATTGATAATGTGAAAACAGTAATTAGAGGTGGAGCTTGGTCAATTTTATTAGAGAAAAGGGAGCTATACTGGTAGTTGCATTTAGATGCAGGCAACTGGTCTGGGTTGAATAAAAACATTTCTATCAGCTCACTATTAAAATTAAAAGCATTAGATAGATAATTTTATAACATATATACATTTATATCATCATCTTCTTTCGTCTGTTTCCATTAGGGGTCGCCACAGCAGATCATCTGTTTCCATTTCTTCCTGTCCTCTGCATCTTGCTCTGTCACACCAACCACCTGCATGTCCTCTCTCACCACATCCATAACCCTTTATCTTAGGCCTTCCTCTTTTTCTGTTACCTGGCAGCTTCATCCTTAGCATCATTTTCCCAATATACTCTGCATCCCTCCTCAGCGCATGTCCAAACCAACGTAATCTTGCCTCTCTGGCTTTGTCGCCAAACCTTCCAACCTGGGCTGACCCTCTAATATACTTATTCCTAATCCTGTCCACCCATGTCACACCCAGTGCAAATCCTAACATCTTTAACTCTGCCACATACAGCTCTAACTCCTGCCTTTTTGGCAGTGCCACTGTCTCCAACCCATATAACATAGCTGGTCTCACTACCCTCTTGTAGACCTTTCCTTTCACTCTTACTGGTACTCATCTCTCACAAATCACTCCTGACACTCTTCTCCACCCACTCCATCCTGCCTGTACTCTCTTCTTCACCTCTCTTCAACACTCACCATTACTCTGAAGTATTATGAGTATTTAAACTCATCCACCATCGCCACCTCTACTCCTTGCATCCTCACCAATTCTCTATCCTCTCTCTCATTCACACACATATATTCTGTCTTAGTCCTGCTGACCTTCATTCCTCTTCTCACTAGAGCATATCTCCATCTCTCCAGGGTCCCCTCCACCTGTTCCCTACTTTCACTACAGATCACAATGTCATCGGCAAACATCATAGTCTATGGGGACTCCTGTCTGATCTCATCTATCAACCTGTCTATCACCATTGCAAATAAAAAAGAGCTCAGAGCTGATCATTGATGTAATCCCACCTCCACCTTAAACGCATCTGTCACACCCACCACAGACCTCACTGCTGTCCTACTACCCTCGTACATATCCTGTACCACTCTTACATACTTCTCTGACACTCCTGACTTCCTCATACAATACCACAACTCCTCTCTAGGCACCCTGTCATATCCTTTCTCTAAGTCTAAAAATACACAATGCAACTCCTTCTGACCTTCTCTGCACTTCTCCATCAACACTCTCAGAGCAAACATCGCATCTGTAGTGCTCTTTCCCAGCATGAAACCATACTGCTGATCACTAATCATCATGTCCCTTCTTAACCTAGCTTCCACTACTCTTTCCCAAAACTTCATGCTGTGACATATATACATTTATATAATATACTCTAAAGGTATATTCATTTTTTAATAATTGCATTTGTAATTTTAATATATATATTGCCAATTTTATATGTATATTTCTACACTTTTTATGTTGTTTCTTTAAGGGGGTGTGTCTTTTCTTATGTGTTTCATATGACGTATTTCAATCTGCCTTTAAAAAGTTTTTATATATCTGATGAAGTTCTGTGGATATGGGATGAAAGCACTTATCAGTTTTGGATGTGGACTGGATTAATAAACTGTGACTTTGCTACTCATGCTGGCTATTTATTTCATTTTCCTGACAAGTCTATATATGTGGAGTGAGGCCATCTAGCTCCTTGTTTGTTTTTTGTGTTCTTTTTGAGATAGTATTCCTCATTTTCCTCTTTTAACATCTTAACTTTAGTCTTCCTACTGCTATTTTGTTCCTCATACCAAAAGCTGCACAGTAACAACAGCATTCACGTTCATAGCCTTCAGCAGTTCTGCATCCCATTCATTACACAGTGTTATAAAACTGTCCTGTTTACCTTTAGTCTCATTAAATTCCACCAACAGATTCTTCCTAGGTACAGTTTCTCCAGGATCTGATCCACATATGTCAGCATTTGCACATGATTCAGCCACTTCCAAAACCACCTGTTTGTGATGCAATAGGCAACCATCTCCAAACCTTTGTGGGAAATGGGATTTTTTGCTATTACTTTTTAATTTTCTTGGAAAGTTTTATCGTGGAAACCAATTTTCCCAGTACAAACCTCACCAAACTCTGAAAAGTAATTTTAAAACATCCAAAAATACTTTATTATGTCAGTGGAAGTGATTAGGGAAAAATCAACTCACTCACACTCAGATCATGATCACAAGTTGTCTATTATATTATTTTTGGATTTGAAACATACTACAGAAGTCATAGAATAAAGAAGTTCAAAAAAAGCATATAGAGATATCTGAGAGTATATTGTGAGCCGAAACTCTGGCAATGCTGTAAAAAAAAAAAAAAACATTTTAATGAGGTCTATGCAAGCAATGCCAGTAGTTTTAGATGTCAGGTAATGGTTCTCCTTAAAATATCTGTTAGAATGAATAACACAAAATGGCATGCTATTGCCAAGTGGTACTAGGAGTGAAATGTATGAGTTTAGTAATCATAGCTCCTCATCGCTCTGACTGTATATTGTTGTAACCACTCTCTTCTCTAGTTGTATATAGCAGCACATGAATGCCTGCCCCTGGTTTATACATATCAAGTTATGCTGTTTGATTCTTTTATTTTGTTCATGCGTATGCATGGTTTGGAAAACTTTCTCTACTTCAGAAACCTACATTGAGGAGTTTAAAAACTGCAATCACAGGCTATTTTTCTAAGGTTTTATGTTTTAATACATAAACATGGGAGCTTTTCTCCCTGGGCCATTGATGAAAAAGGGTTTTGCCCAGTTGGACTGCCCTGGTCAACAGATGGAAATAAATAAATAAAATAAATGTATGCCATTTAAATGGTGTTTTTACACATCAGTTTTAATTCTAAAGGCAGATCCATTACAGAGAGAGATGTATATTCTTTAATGAAGGTGGTATTGTCCAACTACTACAGTGCCAGGAATGTTGTTTTGCAGATAGTAATGCATTCATTTTTTATCACATATCTCTAAGTAGTTCTTCATCAATATTTTAACTTTTTTATTTTTCCTGACAATGCAGTTTTGTATGCTCACTTATTTTCTTTAAATTTGGCAGTTCTGTAATTAATTAGTTAATACCTCTACCTCACGGAACCAAGGTATCAGATATGCAGGAATAAAGTTTAATCCTGCCCCCCAGTCACTAAGCAAATATATTTTCTTTCTAGGTACACAGATGTTTTCTCTAGGTTATTTTTCCAACCTCCAAAAAATGCTTCTTGCTGACTAGTCTAAACTGTTCCACTATATGGCATTTATGATTGCCCTTGTAGGCCAGGTCATATGCGAAAGGAGATGAAGAAAGGCCAGTTCTCTTACAACAAAGATTAAACTGCATAGAAACATAGACACACACACACACACACACACACACACACACACACACACACATACACACACACACATATCTATCTCTCACTCTCTCTCTACACACATATATATATATATATATATATATATATATATATATATATATATATATACATATATACACATATATATTGGACTGTGCTGCTGCAAGGTAAGGGAATATGCCCTTGCTCCACTGTTGGGCAGTCTTGGAGTTGATATTTATAATAAAAAGGGGATGAAGGGGAGGCATGCCTCCCTGCAAAAAAATTGTTTTCAAATATTTTAGATTTAATCTAAAATGATTGTTCTATCCTAGTTCCCTATTTCAAGCATTTTAAATGTATTAATATTACTGGCTCACACATTCTTTGACTCACAGTTTGTCATCCCATTCTAACAATTCACAAAACATCAAAACACCAGAATGAGCTTTAAAATGGGTCCAGCAGGAAGAGCAAGTTTTGTTCTCCCACTTTCAAATGGGTGATGGATCAGGATTTCACAAACTCAGATTGATCAATGCGAAGTTGATCAAAACTGAAATATTTGCAAACACACACACACACACACACACACACACACACACACACACACACACACACACACACACACACACACACACACACATTAAGTAGCCATCTTCCTCTACAGCAATGGGTTTCATCACATCTTTTGAGAGACTGTAAGTTGTCTGTCATGTTGATGTTGTTATGTATTATTAGAGAATGGGCAACATATACATCTGTACTCTGACTATAGAATGAATGTTCCAGCAAGGTGTTAATGTACAGTTAATTGCTTGGTTAAAAGCAACTCCACATTTCACAGCAGCTTTTTAAGACGCCATGAAGCTTGTACAGAAAAAAAAATGACCGCCATTTTCTATGCTCACTAAATAGAGTTCTGCTGATTACTGACTGTAAAATTAAACACAGAAAAGCAAATAAAGAGAAAAAAAAATAAATGCATGTATGTTTGTATGTATGTGTATTCATGTGTACATGTGAGTGTTGGAGAGAGAGATAGAGACAGTGCATATCCTAATGCCTTCTGACTACAACAGGCAGTCCATCTCCATTCATTCCCTAAACGAATCTCTAATGGTTGACATTATTGATTGAATATAATCCTAACTGATTTTTCAAAAGAAAGAAAAGAAAAAGGACAAACTGATCTACTGTGTGCTTCACCTTGTACTTTCTAAAGTATAACAAGTATGAAGCTTCAACATTTCGCATTACTGATTCTAACCCTTAGTGCCTTACCAATGTAATAAAGAAAAAAAAAACAATCCTTTTTGTGCATCAACGTGCAGTTGCTGAACAATATGAAGTATGACACTTTAATGTCTGGCATTTCTGACTGACTATAATCTGGAATGATTTATTATAAAATAAAACTATTAAGACAGACAGGATAAGAGAATTAAAAAAGGAACAGAAAGAGCTAGTATGTGCATTGCTATGCAATTTTGAACAGTAAGAGTTATGAAACTCTAATGTCTGGTATTATGGAGTGACTTTAATGCTCACTGAATTAATAGAAGATTAATCATTGTAGGAGGGACAGTGCAACACTATACGGCAAAATTGATGACAGCAAAAAGAAATCGGGTTGTCATGGCTTGCTTTCTATTGTGTGTGTGTGTGTGTGTGTGTGTGTGTGTGTGTGTGTGTGTGTGTGTGTGTGTGTGTGTGTGTATATATATATATATATATATATGTGTGTGTGTGTGTGTGTGTGTGTGTGTGTGTGTGTGTGTGTGTGTGTGTGTGTGTGTATATATATATATATATATATATATATATATTTATATATATATATATATATATATATATATATATATATATATATATATAACAAGTAAATCCAAAACAAATCAACAGATGAGCCATTCTTTAAATGCAACAATGCCTTCCTTGCAGTGGGGAAATTTTTCCCTTCCAGGGCTGTCTTGCTTGATTGCAATGCCTCACAACACCACTGTGTATATATTATTTCTCAATAACGCACACTTTGCTGAGCATTATTGTTTACTTATCCACTTTATTGTTGATAAAAAAATCTCACTAAAATTATCATATCTTGCCAATCAGTCCATACTGATATCAAGAATAAAGTGAGGGCATGTCCAGCCAGACGAATACTGTTTTTTTCTGATCCAAGGTTTCATACATTAGTCCTAGTCTCCTCTCAGACTGCAGCTTTCATCTACTTAGTAATATTTCCACACATGGCTTAGCTGTCTCATGATTAAAGTCATCAAATTCTTTGAGATCAATAATTTTTTATAGATGTCTCATTTCCAATATTTCACATTCTGTCTCATCATTCCTCATTATTTAAAAAAGTATTACATGCCATATACTTTATGGTGTCAGTAATAAACTTATGTAAGATTTTTTTTTAATTTTTTTCTTGAGGCCTGATTTAACTGCAGCCATCAAGATGCATTCCTTTCTCTCAAGAGAATTTTTCTAAGAAATGGAATTTGTGAATCACTTTTTTTGACAATGTGAAAAGTTTATAAAACAGTTTTGTTCCAAGATGGTAGAAGAGAATATTGCTGTGATGAGAAAAAATGTTGCTAATTTTGCATGAATTGAGGTTCCATACACTTTGTGATTATTGGAGGTACTTCCAGCCATGCCAGGAGAAGTACAGCAGTGGATTTATGACTTGTGCCAACACAGCTAGCTGGAATTTTATAAATAATTATGTAATTTATATATCAACCTGATTTGTACAGATGCTTGTGCTGAACGTGTAGTTGTCAGATTTGCTTGTGTTAAAATGTATCAACAGTGCTGGAATGAAAATAAATTTACATGTATTATTGCAAATGAATTAAATGTATATGTTTTAATAGAGGATAATGGGACAGCAGAGGCTAACCATTTAGCTTACTTTAAAAATAAGGGAAATGTAAATGAGCTGTTAATCCATTACAACAGCACACCACAGTGCTGAATAGGATTAGAAACAGTGAGTCTGGGAGAAGCGTTTGTTCATTAGCTCAGTAGAAAGAGTGGAAGCCCAAGGCACTACCATAAATGTTTAGATGTGTATTGTAGCCATCTATGCTAAATTTCTTTCTCAGCTTTAATGGGGATACTATGACAACCTAAAGTAAGGTGACCAGATGAAGTCATTCTGCAAACCATCTTGGATATTATATTTTTACATGGAGTAATCTCTGAGTATTGAGTATTCTGTTTTGGGGAACCTGACTAGAAAGACTGCTCATGTATTTCATTGTGCCTTACTCTATCATGTAAGTTATTAAGCAATAGTAATTCTCCTAGATTCAGTCAGGAATATAGTGAAACTTACTTTAGAGATTGTTTTTTTTATTTGTACAAATCTATCCATCAATGTTTTTTTCAATATTTCCTGTGATTTGAACAATGTTGTTTACTGTAAATATATATTTATTATTCTCCTGTTCTTTTATTATTTATTATTAAATATATTTAAACTTTTCATTGTGGGTGGTCCTTTTTAGAAAATATTTAAGCTTTGAGAGTATTTGCACATGTTTATTTGGTGATAACTCTTGCCACTCCTGAAAACCTTTCTGTTTGGTCAACATTGCCATTAGTATTAATATTAGCTTCACTCAGCATAATTTGATACCCTTTTAAGTGCCTTATAGTAACTGACTGGTGGCAGTGAATCTGCCTTACAGCCTGGGCAAAATTGGTAGTGCTGGTATTCTGTCTTAGCCTTTCCCAGATATGTGTGTGTGTGTGTGTGTGTGTGTGTGTGTGTGTGTGTGTGTGTGTGTGTGTGTGTGTGTGTGTGTGTGTGAAAATAAAATCACAAAGAGCATGTGTGTTAGCTACTTGGGGCAGGGACATGAAGCACTGGTTTCACAGTGCCAGAGGGGAGCCTTATTGGGGACTTGGGGGGGAGAGACAGTTAGAGACACCCAGACCCCAGTCTGAGTGTGTGCCCTGTAAGCTCTTAAGGGAAATTGTGTTTGATGCAAGAGGTCTGCTTCTGGAAATACTGAGTGTATCCATTTGTATTCCAAGTGTATGTCCCTCTGCAGTATCTGTGGTGAGGATTCAGGCTCCTTGATTACTGGCCCAGTGTGGGGACGTCACATATTGGTGAGCAGTGCTGGGAAATTGATTGAACTCCTGTAGCCTGTAAGCATTTGTCACTAAAAAAAGTGTACTCTCAAGCAGCCACAAAGTATACAGTCAAAGTTTCATATCACAATAGTTTTATTTATCTACTTTTTTAGCTTAGTTAGTTAAGGAGAGCAGTCAAGGATGTCAGCAGAGGATTATACCAAGATGACAAGGAGCACAGTTGGCTAAAATGTGCCAAGCCAAAGGAAAGGTGCATTCCAACCTGACTAAAGGGGAAATGATTGCAGCCATAATCACAACTGCAACACAGACCAGCAACCACGAAGACAACCAGTCTGGGAATGGAGATGTACACCTTTCAGGAACAGGATAGTTCAACTTTTTCTTGGAGGACTTAAAAATCCATCTGAAGTTAAAGAGACTTGTGCTGGAGGCCAAATGTTTGGAACTAAAATCATCAGAGAGACTACAGCATTTGGAGGCTGAAGAAAATGAGAAACTGTGGTGTTTGGGGGCTGAAGAAAATGAGAAACTGCGTGTTTGGAGGCCGAAGAAAAGGAGAATCAGTGTCAACATGAGGGGGGATGCTGCCTCTTCACCAGAGTCATGGAGGGAATGGGGAAGGGAATAACTGAACCTCAGAAGCAATGAAGGACAGTGCATTTCTGCCACAACTTACACAGTGTGATCATTTTGATAGTTTTATTCATATGTTTGAAAGGGTATATAAACAGTATATTGCTGATTAAGGGCTCTGGGTATGGTTACTGACCCTTTTACTCCATGGTAAAGCTGTAACTGATGTTTTGAAATTGTCTGATATGGATTGCTTAAACTATGCCACAGTTAAAAAATGTTTATTGGAATGTTTTAAGTTAGCACCAGAAGCATACAGAAAAAAGTTTTGTGAGCATAGAAACAAGGCAGATGGAAGTGTGTGTGATTATATTGCTGAGTCGAGGTAAGCACTTATTTTCATAGCTGGGTGAGTGCGTGTCAGGTCACCACTTTTCATGGGCTGGCAGACTTTTTGGTGAGGAAATAAACCCTTAGCACTTTGACTGAGGACATGAAAATCTGGTTGGCAGACAGGGAATCCAACTCTGCTGATGAGCTGGTGAAAAAAGGGGATCTCTACTTAGCAAGCAGGGCATCACTGCACAGGAAAGAGATACTGAGTGCTGCACATGGATATAAGAGAACCCATGGTGGGCAGCCTAAACCATCCCAACAGATTCCACAAGTAACAGGGAAAGCCACTAGTTCAGATACATGGCCAGGATCAAGTGTTAAGTGTTTCAAATGTAACCAGTGGAACCATGTAGCATATAGATGTCCACAGAGGCAAGGTGGTGAACAAATGGTCAGGGAGCCAGCAAGTGGGAATTACTGAATGCCAGTGGTAAGTTGTCTGGAGATAACAGAGGTATCAAACTATGACCAGAATTTGTATCCTATCAGTGGATGAAAAACAGGCCACTGCCAAGAGAGACACAACCTCTGATATAAGCATTATGAAGCCTGCAATGGTTAAACAGTAGCAGTACTTGCTTGGGAAGCCACTCCAGACAGAGCTTTAGGAGGGATCCCATTCCAAATGCCTTCAATCAGGGATCACCTTGACTGGGAAGGTGGAAAAGGAAGCATCTAAGTAGGCATGGTTGAGGATATCTCTGCAGATGTCTTGATAGGAAATGATTTTGATAATGAAGTGCTTTTTGTGCATGCAGTGACATGCAATAAAGCTTGGAGACAGGCATGTGGGTCTGGTAGCCTGGAAGAGACCCAGACAGACTGCATCCTTGAAGCCAGGACTGATGATGTGGCTAATTCAGGGAGGGAGCTACCCTGTAGCAGTTAGCCTGAAAATGAGCCACGGCTGCCCGTCAGTACTGATGTTCCCTTGGACATGGTAACTGCAAGGGCAGAGGTGACTGGTAGTACCCAGGCTGACAGTAAAGCACCACTGTCAGAAGATACTAAACTTCATGTGGAAGGGGAGCTGGGAAAAGTCACAAAGATAGACTTGAGACAGGCTCAGCTCTCAAATCCTACACTACAAGGCTTGACGGAGGTCACTAGGGAGGCACCTGATTCCCAAGGAAAAAGGGAGTCTTTATACTCGAACAAAGAGTTATTGTAAGGAGAGTGGTCCCCTGAGGGAAGGTTAGAAGGTGAGGTAATACAGAAGTTGGTAGGGCCCAGAGCCTACCATTTGGTACTTCTAGCCATAGCCCATGACATTCCTTTTGCAGGTCATATGGACATAGAGTGTACCAAAAGAGCTAGTATGCAGAGCTTTTATTGGCCTGGGATTGCCAGGTGTGTAACTGGGTACTTCAGGACCTGTAAGTTATGCCAGAAAGTAGGCAAGGCTGGAGACTAGGCCAAAGCTCCTTTGATGCCTTTGCCTGTGATTGAGGAGCCATTTCAGAGGGTGGCTATGGATATTGTGGGGCCTATGAGTATCCCAAGTTCTACAGGGAAGAAGTATATCTAGTAGTAGTAGATTATCCTACTGGATACCCACAGGCATTAGCTCTGTCCTCCATCGAGGCAGAGAAGGTGGCAAATGCTTTGCTAGAGATTTTCAGCAGGGTAGCTTTCCCAAAAGAAATACTGACTGACAGAGGTAACAATTTCATATCAGACCTGCTGGCTTGTCTGTGGGACTGCTGTGGGGTGAATCACCTAAAGACCACCTTGTGGAGAGGTGAAACTCTACACTAAA
The DNA here is from genome assembly GCF_019279795.1 of Protopterus annectens. Lineage (NCBI taxonomy): Eukaryota > Metazoa > Chordata > Ceratodontiformes > Protopteridae > Protopterus > Protopterus annectens. The sequence continues at coordinate 1,282,867,534 of NC_056728.1, forward strand.
GACCATGTTACAGGCATTTGCAGACCAGTTTAAGAGAGAGTGGGACAAATATTTGCCCCATCTGTTGTTTGCTTACAGAGAAGTACCCCAAGAATCCACAGGTTTTTCACCCTTTCAGTTGCTGTATGGGCATAATGTGAGTCGACCTTTAGATTTGATTCGTGATGAGTGGGAGGGTGAGTGTGAATCCCATAAGGACTCTGATGTGACATATGTCCTAAACCTCAAGACATGGCTTAGGGAGTTCATGGGCTTGACCCAAGAGAACCTGGCAGGAGCCCAACAACAGAAAAAGGTCTGGTATGACAGGAATGGCCAAGGCAGAGAGTATGCTGTGGAACAGCAGGCAATAGTGCTCATTCCTGTCAGACACAATAAGCTGCAGGCAGCTTGGGAGGGACCTTTCAAAGTGGTAAGGAAGGTCAGTGATGTTAACTACATGGCAGAATAGTTAGGCGGGAGTCAAGGACATAAATTGTATCATGTTAACAGGATGAAGCCTTTCCATGATAGGGAGGCGCTTGTGCTGAGTATTTGCAGTGTATGGCAGGAGGAGTCTGAGGGAGATCTGGTGACTGATCTGCTCAGTGAGGCTTGGATGGACACCTCAGTGGAAGGGGTAGCAATGTCCCAGTGGCTATCCCCTACACAGGGTCAAGAAATCCAAGCAGTGTTACAGAAGTTTGGGGACATGTTCACTGGGAAACCAGGGTACATCCACTTGGTGCAGCACCATGTGGATATGGGGCCCCAAAGACCTATCAAGCAGGCCCCTTAACAGCCGCTTGAGAAGTCAGACAGACTCTTAGGAAGGAGATACAGCAGATGTTGGAACTGAGAGTAATCCAGGAGTCCAGCAGTCCCTGAGCCTCCCCAATGGTGCTGGTACAAAAGAAGGATGGCATTACCAGGTTCTGTGTAGACTACAGAAGACTAAATAGTCACACAGAGTCAGATGCCTATCCCATGCCTAGGACGGATGAAGCCTTAGAGAAGCTGGGTGGGGCTAAGTATGTGACCACTACTGATCTGACTAAGGGCTACTGGCAGGTGCCCTTGTCTACCAATGCCAGAGAGAGGTCAGTCTTTGTGACTCCTTTCAGCTTGCATGACTACACAAAGATACCCTTTGGGATGAAAAATGCAACAGCAACTTTCCAGAGCCTAGTAGACCATATCCTAGCAGAAACAGGAGATTATGCCCTTTCTTACCTGGATGATATTACCATCTGCAGCCCTTCCTGCAAGAGCACCTTCAGCATGTCATGGAGGTGCTGAGTAGACTGCAAAGGGCAGGTTTGACCATTAAACCCAGTAAGTGTCAGGTGGGTGTGGCAGGGGTCTCCTACCTGGGAGATAGAGTGGGGAGTGGTAAGATCAGGCCATAACCTGCCAAAGTGGAAGCCATTCAGGCATATCCTGTCCCATTACCAAAAATGAGGTAAGGGCATTCTTAGGAACAGCAGAATACTATAGAAAGTTTTCCCTAATTATAGTACAATAGCTACTCTCCACACAAACCTGACAAGGAAAAACAGGCAAGATAAGGTAGTGTGGACCCTAGCATGTGAGCATGCATTCCAGAAGGTTAAAGGAGCTTTGGGAGGACCCCCTGTGTTAGCCAATCCAGATTACAGCAAATAATTTGTTGTGCAGGTAGATGCTTCAAACCATGGGGTGGGGGCTGTTCTTAGCCAGGTTTCCTCAGAAGAAAACCCAGTGGTATATCTCAGCCATAGACTCCAACCCAAGGAGAAATGCTATGCAGCTTTTGAAAAGGAATATCTAGCTACAATATGTGTACTGCAAAAACTTCAGCCTTATCAGTATGTAAGGAAATTCAATGCAGTTACAGACTACAATCCCTTAACATGGCTAAATAGAGCCAGTCGGCAAAATGCCACATTATTAAGGTGGAGCTTAGGACTGCAGGCATATGACATGACAGTACAACACCATAGTGGGGTCAGCAATGCCAATGCAGATGGGCTGTCCAGACAAGGAATGGGGTAACATATTTCTAGATATACTTATTTTTCTCAAGCTACATTTCTCAAGGGTCACTTGATAAACTAGCTTGAGTCTTTAAAGGGAGGGGGGGGGGTGTGACGATAGGAGATGCTGCCAGCCATGCCAGGAGGAGTAGGGCAGTGGATGTATGACTTGTTCAAGCACAGCTAGCTGGAAGTTTGTAAATAATTACATGCCATTTTTATATCAAACTGATTTGTTCAGTTGCTTGTGCTGAAAATGTATTTGTGAGGTTTGCTTATGTTAAAATGAATCAACAGTGCACCCTGCTGGAATGAAAAGAAATGTACATGTATTATTTTAACTGAATTAAATGTATATGTTTTCATAGAGGATACTGGGACAGCAGAGATTAACCAGCTAGCTTACTTTAAGAAAAATAAGGGACATGTAACTTAGCTGTTAAACCGTTAAAACAGCACTCTACAGTGCTGAATAGGACCAGGTGCCTTTGTTCATTAGCTCAGTAAAAAGAGGGGAAGCCCCAGGCACTGTTGTAAAGTTTTAGATGTGTATTGTAGACAACTATGCTAAATTCCTGTCACAGAGTCAAAGGTGGATACTGTGAGAACCTAGAGTCAGGTGACCAGATGAGGTAATTCTGCAAGCCATCTTGGATATTATATTTTTTCAGAGAGTAATCTCTGAGTATTGAGTATTCTCTTATGGGGAACCTGACTAGAAAGATTGTTCATGTATTTCACTGTGCCTTGTTCTATCAAGTAAGTTATTAGGGAATAGTAATTATCCTATATTCAGTCAGTAATATATTGAAACTTAGTTTAGAATTGTATTTCTTTATTTGTATGAGCCTGTCCATGGATGTTATTTTCAATATTTCCTGTGATTTGAACAATGTGATTTACTGTAAATTTATATTTAGTATTTTCTTTTTCTTTTATTATTTATTATTAAATATCTTTAAACTTTTCATTGTGGCTGGTACTTATCAAGAAATAATTAAGCTTTGATAGTATTTGCACGTACTTATTAAATGATAACTCTGGCCACTCCTGAAAGCTGTGCTGTTTGGTCATCATTACCATTTGTATTAATATTAGTTTAATTCAGCATAATTGGATAACCTTGTAATATGGTAACTGACTGGTGGCAGTGAATCTACCTTATAGTCTGGGCAAAGTTGGTAGAGAAGGTAATCTGTGCCAGCCTTTCCCGTGTGTATGTGTGTGTGTGTGTGTGTGTGTGTGTGTGTGTGTGTGTGTGTGTGTGTGTGTGAAAATTAAATCTCAAAGAGAGTGCGTGTCAGCTACTTAGGGCAGGAACATAAAGCACTGGTTTCCCAGTTCCAGTGTGGAACCTTATTGGGGACCTGGTGAGAGACAGATAGAGATACCCAGACCCTGGGCTGAGTGTGTGCCCTGTGAGCTCTGAAGGGAAATTGTGCTTGATGCAGAGAGGCCTGCATCTGAAAATACTGAGTGTATCCATTTGTATTCCAAATCCACATCCCTCTCCAGTGTCAGTGGTGAAGATTCAGGTACCTTGATTACTGGCCCAGCATGAGGCCATCACATACTTGACATTTGTTTTTCAAGAGGACATAAAGCCCTATTGAGTATTCAAGCTAATGATACTGAATTTAGGAGTCAAGTCAAAGATTGTAGGTTTGATGAATCTGAATGACTGGATAGGTGACTGCAAATTCTTGTTGGGGGTATGTGAAGATAGTCTACTTACATGGGATATAATTTGCCCCCCACCAGTGGTGGGCAATGTGGCTGAGCTTCTTAATGGTCTCCCTTGGTCATACACTTTGTAAGAATCTATTAACCTATTATTTTTCGTTCACCACAGAAGAGGGTTTTGTATCCAAAATGGTCTGACAAGGGACAGATTACAGAGAAAATTGGACTTAATGTAAGTCAAATAAAGTGGATAACATGTGCAGAGCAAGTGAAATTCCATTGATACACTTAAAAGAGATTCCAAAGGGGTCTCGCGCTTAAAGATGCATGTGCAATGGAAAAGTTAAACATAATTAAAAATATGTTAAAAACAAGTTGTGAGGGTGTTTGCTAAGCTGGTAAAATATAAAATGCATTAGGTATGGCTGTAAATATGATTGAATGAAATGTGCTATGTTTAACCAAATAAATAGAAGCTGTGAAAAAAGGAATTTACTTTGCTTGTATATGTGAGTAAAACTAAAGTAAAAATTATTTTTTTAAAAAAATGTAGCATACACTGGAATGAATTCATTAAAATGTGTTGTCTTTGGGCACAATTTCAATTACAAATACAGTGTATATTAGTGTGCAAGTTGGAAATACTGAAAGAAAAAGTTTAAAAGTAATGAAGTTCTATGTTTAGACTAGACACAGGTACATTTTAGTAATGCACTGTCTTCCTAAATGTTTGACTCACTTATATTGAAAGAGACTGAGCTCTGGCCATTAATGTGAAAATTGCTTAATTAATCTAGTCATAATATAAAGCAAGTAAGATAATCAAAAATGAAAAAAAAAACAGAATTTAATAAAATGATATTAATATAATTTCTTGCATCTAACCCAGTTTAGATGCAATCAGTTAAAAATAAAACATCTAAAATATCTGAAGGTATTCAGAAAGAAGCATAACACCATCAACCAATGTTAAGTAGTACATAGAATTTAGCATGATATGGGCTGATGCCAGTTAAGTATGCCGGTGTAGTATCACAATGCTAGAGACAGGAACCAATGATGAAATTTCTTACTGCTAGAATTATCGTGCTATAGGTAGTTATGTGATCAGGGGGAAAGCATCAGACAGGTGACATTTCTGAAGCTATGTGTGCTTGTATGCGCATTGAGGTAACTCATTGCAATGACTCACACAGTTAGGGTACCCATACAAGGGCAGCACAGCAAAGTGTAAGTCATTTTCTCCTATACATGTTACAAAAATAAGGAGATTTTACAGTTGGAATGGAAAAGAGCAGGCAGAGAAACCCATACACAAGGGCTAGGGATAGAAAAGGAAGCAGGGGCATACAAACATATAATGCAGACAAAGGCTGACAATGAAGGTAGTGGCACCTAAGGGGGAGCAACAGCGGGGAGTCATGGATTGACAGATGGTAGAGAACTGGTGATGTGAATGATGGGAAAATAAGAGACTCGGAGTGACGGATAAGGATGGGGTACACAATGACAGTGGATAAAGGGAGTATGGAGGGCTTATGTAATTGGTCCAGGGTTGGAATGTAAAAAAAAAAAAAAAAAAAAAACAGATTTAGCAATAATGCATTCACAGGTTCAAAGGTGTATACTATGGTAAGGACCACTGGGCCATGCAACCCAAATGTGAACTGTAAGTTTTACGTTTTAGACATTTATATAGAGGGTGTTTTATGACATGATTAAGTGGCTGTGTCTATCCATCAGAGACATAGGTGCCAGACTAGGGTGAATTCCCATTTCCCATCCACTGGTCCAAGTTACACTTAAATTGGGTTAGGAAGGGACTTTGTTTTACATGGATGTGGAGCCTTTTCCAGAGAATGGGAATTTTCTGAGATTTAGTGTAACAAATTGCATATCATGTTGTTTAGATTATGACATTTCTTCTAGTTGTAAATAATGCAACTGTAATATATGGGCATATTCAAAAAGAAGCATAGCACCATTGAACAGTGTTAAACAGCACAGGCAGTTCAGCATAGTTATGCCAATTATGTATACAGGGGAATGACACATAAAAGTGTGGATCACAGTGCTGGAGGATAAGGACAGGTAAGGAGATCTTGCCTGACCAATGCAAACTTGAACCCACCTAAATGTCAGTCATGCCCCTTGGCTGACATCATGGGTGGGCACAGTCTGTGGTGGACAATGGACAGAGCTGACCAGGTCATGTGACTCAGTCACCCATATAACGAGATGCTCCAGACTAGCAATATGTTTATCCACTAGTCCACCTCAGTCCTCTACAGTTGACTCACTACATACTGGATGACCGTGGAGAAGCCATATAGGCCAGTCTCAGATAAGAAGCCTTCATCAGTTCTTCCTAAGATGTGGCCAGGGAAGCCACCAGTACATCCTTCATGTTAATGGCACAGGGAAACCTTCATTACAGTGCAGAGAAGCAGACCTGGTGACTAAAAGCTGGTGTCTCACTACAGTTTGCACCGCAGATAATTCTATGGAAAAGGAAAAGTAAAACTAAATAAATAAATAACTACAAAAAAATGTAACAGATTAGTGCACATGTATTGCACTTCATTAAAGTGCAGTATAGGCATCAGTACAACACACGTATTTTGCCACCTGGAAAGCCTGTCATGGATCCTTTTACAGGCCACCCTGTTCCCCTCTATTTCCTTGGTTACTATAAGACAGAAAACAAACAATAATAAGAATATTATATCCCTGGGAACAGACATCAGCTACTTCTCCAGATGATAAACCTTATGTGCAGTGCCAAAAAGTACAGAATGCTTATAAAAAGATACCTTCATCTCCCTACCATTAATCTCACCCTGGCTGAGCAGGTTCAGGTGGCACCCCTGCAGGTCACTGTACTCGTGTTTATAGAGTTTGCATAAGTGAGTTGTGCCAATGACATTACTCACTTCCTTGACAAGCTGATGACTGGCATCAGATTTATAGAGGGGGGCCCCACATACTTCCCCAGTAGGTGCTTTATATTGCCATTGAACAGAAGGTGTAGGAAACTCTTGCTTTCCTGGCTGCACCATGTGCAAGCTCTACTGAATTCAGTGCCTGTGGAGATCACTTACACTTGACTGAGGAAGCTTGATGTGATAGAGGTGAAGTGCCCATTACAGGAAGCAGGGTGCACACTGTTGGACAGATGAAAAACCGAAGACATCAGAGCAGAAGCCAGGATCGCATGAATTAATTAATTTATTTTATTTTACATTTGTTAACCGGGGGTGTCTGACTGAGCTGAAAAGGCCCTTTTTCAGCAGAGGCCCAGGGAGAAAAGCTCCACACAGAAAAATTACAGATACATGTAGATATTTAGACATGATCAGTATACACACAAATTACAAGAGACATGTTTTTACAGTGGTATGCAGCACATCAGTTACAGTAGAGAGACCAAACAAGAAAATATTAATTTAAAAATAAAGGTAATTAATAGATTTGTTGTGTACAGCTGAAATTTGGAACATAGGTAAAATACATACATAGTACACAGGTACAGTACATATACTGTACATTAGCCACTGTTTGTGAGTAAGAGTGAAAACTATTATCAAGTACTCTAGGTTTATTATGTGTACCTTATCCGCTTTCACTAGCCTAGGGAGCGGTCATGGCACTGCCAGCTTTGCTTAAGATGTTGCCTAATGAGTTTTTTAAAGGAGGCTTTGGACAATGTGTTTTGTATGCTAGTGGGGAGAGAGTTCCATTTTTTGGCCACTGAACTACTATATAGTGTGTCTCCAAAGCTATTGTAGCTGTTGGTGACTTCTAGTAGTAGTTTGCTTGATGATCTAAGAGGCCTTTTGGCTGAGTGATGTTGTACTAGGTTTTTGAGGGCAGGACACTTATTGGGGAAGTAATAGACAGAATGACAGAGGCAGAGCTGATTGTAAGTTAGGAGGCTGGGCAGTTCAAGCCAGTGGAGCTGTCTCAAAGCAGTACAGTGATGATTTCTATATGAGCAATTTGCAGCAAAGTGGGCAATTTTGTTATAGCAGGCTTCCATTTTGCTTAGTTCAGTTTTATTGAGATTAGTCAGAATGGGAGATGCATAGAGTAGGGTGGACAGAAGTTGGGAGTGGGCAATGGCTGATCTTGTGTTGTTGGTAAGAAACGATTTGATACGGTAGAGTGATCCTAGTTTGGCATGTACTTTTTTAATAGTTAAGTTGAGATGACTATCAAATTTTAGGTGGGAGTGTATGGTCATTCCCAATAACTTAACCTGTGCCACTGGAGTGATTGGAGTTGCATTTGTGAAGTAGATAGTAAATTGACTGTTATCAGTGTTTTTGTTAGAACTGGTTATAAACATAAGCTGAGTTTTCTTTGGATTGAGTATAAGTTGGACTCTGGTAAGGTAGTTTTCAACATCAGATAATTCTAGTTAAGCTGTTTGCAGGAGGGTGGGAATGTTTTGTGAAGCACAGACTAAGGTAGTGTCATTTGCATACTGAATGATAGATGCATACTGTACGGAGGTGTGGAGGTCATTTGTGAAGATTGTGAATAGTAGTGGTCCTAAGACAAAACCCTGTGGGACTCCTATAGTTATGGACAGCTGAGGAGAGAGAGAATTTTCCCATTTCACAGCTTGGTACCTGTCAGTTAAGTAGCTTTGGAACCAGGTAAGAGTGGAATTTGATAGGTGATATTGGTTTAGTTTGTTTAGCAGGATTTGATGCGAGACCGTGTCAAATACTTTGGACTTATCCAAAAAAAGAGTTGACACCTGCAGGCCTTCATTTTTGAGATGGCTTACTGTGTCTGTGAAGCAGAGGAGGGCTGAAGTGGTACTATGGGCAGGTCCGAAACCATGCTGAGTAGGTGACAGGATGTTGCTGTCTAGGAGATATTTTAGCACCTGGGCATGGATGCATTTTTCTAGGATTTTGGCCAGGGGGGAGAGTATATCAATGGGTCTGTAGTTATTAAGTTTAGCGGAGGTCCCGCCTTTATGTATTGGTGTAACGGGATATTTTCCAGAGTTTGGACACATAGTTTTCAATAATTGATCTGTTTATGAGAGTGAAGATTGGGATAGCAATAGCATCTGCTGTGAGTTTCAAGAAATAGCTGGGGAGTAGGTCGGCTGCTGTTGATGAGGTTTTTATTTTGGACAGCATGCTTTTGATTGAAGTGGTGGAAACTGTTTTGAGGGTAAAGCTTGTATTAGTGTTATTTGTGTTGGGGGGGGTAGTGAGGTTGGAACTGTCATGTAATACTAAGGATATAATTGAGTTCACAAAGTGGGAGTTAAATTGTGTTTTGATTGGAACTTTAGTGTCAGGGGTGGTTGGTTTGGGGGTAGCCTTTTGGGTGGATTTTAGTAGCTGGTTTGCATTTTTCCAAAATATTTGGGGGTTGTGTTGGTATTTAGTTTGTAATGTCGTGCAGTAGGATTTTTCTGTCCAGCCTAATGGATTTTTTTGCACGGTTGCACAGTTCTTGGTACATAGTTAGGCTTTGTGTTTCTTTGTTTTTTTGATAGTAAAGCCAGGCAGTATCTCTGGATTTGAGGATTTGTTTGCTTTCTTTACTGCACCAGGGGTTTGTAGAGGTTCTAACCTTGATTTTGCATAATGGATCAACACTGTCTAGGTGTTGTAGAAATGTTTTGTTGAAATATGCTACAGCTTGGTCAAGTGGGAGGGTTTTTAGGGGGGGTCCAGTCACAGTTACAGAGTAAAGTATTGAGGACCTCAGGAGAGAATTTTTATGTGTTTCTAGTGGATTTATAGTTAGTGGTTTTGCATATGCTTGTTCTACTACGTATAACGTATATTATGTTGTAGTCACTTAAGGTGTCTGGGAGACTGCCTGTGTGGGGGTACAATGTGGGATTGTTAGTTAGAAACCAGTCAAGGATGGATTCCCTTTTAGATTTTGTATCACATTTAGTTGGAATTTGGACTAGCTGTGGTAGCCATGGAGATTTATTAGATTACTTGGTGGTTCTAATATACAGGTGTACCAATCTAGGTTGAAATCCCCCAGAATAAGGGTTTCTTGTGAGCATGAGGAAGAACACCAGGATAAGAAGTCTTCAAGGCTAACAGGTGTATTACCAGGTAGAATATAGATCACAATTGTGGTGATGACCTTTTTGGGGTGAAGTTGAAGTTGTGAGATAAGTATGTCTCAATTATTGGGGGAGGGGTAGGAGTTTGGTATTTGACGTAAAGTTAAGTTGGACTTATACAGTAAGGCAGTTCCACCACTTTACGAAGTGGTCTGTCTTGTCTAATGCTATTGTAGCTGGTAGAGAGAACTTCTGAGTTAGTTATGTTTTTATTTAGCCAGGTTTCTGTTAAAGCAACTATGTCTGGGGAGTAGTGTGCTATTGTGGCCTGGAGATCAGGTATTTTATTTTTGATACTTCTAATATTAATATTTAGCATTAAAAGATGGTTGGTTTTGCTGCTGTTGTTGATTTGCCCAGGAATGAAAATAGTGGGGGTGTTATGTTCTGACAAGTGTGATGGAGAAGTTTGTGTTGGAGAGGTTGGATTTGGGCTTGGGTTGGAGTGGATGTCCCCACTTATGGTGAGCCTGGTGTTAAAATGGTGATACAGATGTTGGAGTTTGGTAATGAGTGTAAGAAAGTATTGTGTTTTTTTGGAGTAGGAATGAGAGCATATGTGTTTAGTACTGAATTGGTCTGTTATGTAGTTCTTGAACAATTGTGAGCAGGTATTATTATAATGTGCAGTGTCTGTATATGAGAGTGCATAATATAGTGTTGTGCTACTAAGTTTAGGGATATTGCTAGAGTGATAACTTGTGGAGTTATAAAGAATTATGAGAAGACAGACTAGACTTAGTTGTGTGATAGTCATGATTATAAAGTTTAAGTTGGTTCTCAGTGGAGATGTGGATAGGAATTATAGGGTTGCACTATATGTGGATGGGTAAGTAGTGTGGGGTGATGTAATAATGCCTAATGCAGGAATGAGAGTGGTTGGGAGTATTGTGTGGTGGAGCAAGTAGGTGTGGTGTAATGTGATCTGACTTGAGGAGCTCTGATTCGTGGAGGTGATGTGAGGTTGAGCAATTACTATAAATATAGAGGTAGTGGGGGCAGGACAGGGAAGCAGAGAGAGCCCGAGCATTAGCAAGGGTGAATAGAGTGGGGCAGAGCCCACCAAGACAAGAGTAATGGGCAGCAAAAAGTAAGTGTTACTTTACAAATCTGAACACTTTTAACAAATTCCTGAGGTCTAATGGCTTACCATCAAGCAGAATTAAATTGCTGAAGAGCACTTGTGTCCTGGTGGCAGACTAGCACTTTAAAGATGGCTCCATGCTCAGCAGGATTCTAATATAGACTTAGTATTGGAGGAGGGGGATAGCACAAGGGGGGTAAACAAGGTGGATTGCAAAGAAACCAGCCCAACCAGTGAGGCAATCAGTGGAAATCTAGAAGTGAAGGCCTCAGAGGGGTTGAGTAATAATTCAAACTCTACCTGTAAAGTGAAAGAGAGAAGAGACAGCAACGTTTATTAAGGCTGGGAGTGTGTCTTCACATTAACTTGCTTATCAGTAGCCAGTTTGTGTACAGATTAGAGTAGGGAGATACTTTAGCAACGAAGGGGAATGTATAGAAATGCAAATAAACAGGTGGGGCTCAAGTGATACAGACTAAGGCAGTAAGCACTGAGAGGGCTGCTTGATGGTTAATTTAATCACAGAGATCTGAACTAAATGTATACTGCCTATTGGACAGTTAGGATTACTGCACTAGCAGGGGGGTGGGGCACAATGCTACAACAGTCAGTTTTATTAGCATGCTGAGAACTACTAATAAACACTGCTAATGTTATAGCTTCACTCTAATAACACATACAAGTAGAATGCCGGGGTGGACTGGCCCTACTCTTGTGGCTCAAAATGTATATCCTTGTTTAGTTTTGCAGTGCTGATTCCTTATTAGACTGTATGGGTGGGTTGGAAGCCGCAGAGTGCAGAGTTGCTTGAGTGTGCTCCTGCTCTTGAGGCTCAAAATGTATATCCGTGTTTAGTTTTGCAGTACTGATTCCTTCTTATACTGTATGGATGGGTTGGAAGCCGCAGACTGCAGAGCTGCTTGAGTGTGCTCAGCAAGCAGAATTCAATTGCTGAAGAGCACTTGTGTCCTGTTGGGAGACTAGTACTTTTATTATAGAGAATGTCAAGTAGAGCAGATTATGGTTGTTTGTTCACATTTGCAAGAAAGTAGGAGACAACTTTATAAAGCAGATTTAGGAGATGCAGGAGGAACATGAGATGAAATTAGGATCGGCTGCCAAGAGATGGATGAATTGTGTGAGAGAAGATCATAGACAGGAGTCCAGTACAGTTGAAGAAAGAAGGAGGGTGACTCTGAATAGAAAGAAGATGTGACAGTTGATGCAACATTGTGACTACATTTAGAAATTGAAAATGGGGGTTGACTATGATGACGATGATGAATAAGGGACAAACTGATGGCTTAATGATCACTTAGGGGTAGGGACAGAAGGCTTATTGAATAGATTTTAACAGGGCTTTTAGTGATGATAAAATCCAACAGTGAGTGATTTTTGGATCTGAAGTTTGGTTTGGATGGTTCCTGTGTGAGCTGTATAAGGCCTAGGTTGATGAAATGGTCCAGTATGCTATACTCTAGAGAGCTGAGGAGGTTATCTTTAGTCACCTAGAATAATACTTTCAGTTGACTCATTGCTTAGTACAATTTTATTAAGTAGGAGATTGACTTTGTCCTGGTTCCAGGGGAAAGGCATGTGCAAAAAGTAGAATGTATGATTTGCTGAGGTTTAACTTGGTGATTAGCCATTTGGGGTCTGAGTCACTTTTGGATGCATGTATACGAAGACTGATGCCTTTAGATCAGGAAAAGGTTTCCTCTTCTTCTGTGAGCACTGAAGGTGTAACTGTAATTGAGGAATGGATGACTTACATTTAAGGTTTTATGTTTTACTTTTGTTTGTTTGTTTATCCAGGACTGTTTTATTCTAAAAAAGTTTGAACTTTGTATAGAGATGATAGCCATGAATTGCTTAGGATGTTATTTATACTTCCAACATTCATGAGTCTTCCTTTAAAGGGAGAGTTGTTTGTTGGAGGAATGTGTAAGAGATAGCTGTGGCAATGGGTATTTGATGTCAGATCTGTTTCAGTGTAACTGTGAATGTAGAGCAAATCACCAGCACAGTGAGACATTTGAAGTGTAATTTTCTGTGTTTGTTGTCCAACAGCTTTTTTGTGGTCTGTGGGCATGCATTTGTGTATGGTTGTGGATTATGGTAAGATGGGAGTTTAGTAGGAGTAACTTTTTGGAAGATGAGGTGCTGTAAATGCAAAATATGGTGAGGAAGTAACTAATGTTGGTAAGATGGTGTGGTGGGAAAGTTATTTATTTGTGACAGGAGAAATGTCATTTGTAGGGTGGAAATTAGACTTAAGAATTGTTACTACTATGTAACTCACTCTGGCACACAGCACAGGAGAACTGAGATAATTAATTTGAGTTTGGATTTCAATAGAAGTAGGGTAATATGTGCTGATAGTTAAGTCAAGGCACAGGAGTTGTTGAAAGCATGAGCTGGTAGGCTACTTAAAGATGGGAAGGTTTATATGACATTGCAAGCATGCGTGAGTGTATAGGGACAGTAGATTGTAGTGTTTGCTGGTCCATTTTGTTTTATGTATTTTGCTTTTCTGATTGAGTCTGAATGGGTGTCAGAGTTAGAAATGTGGAAATGTACAAACCTAGGGGGCAGCTAAGGATGGAGCAGAAGCACAGGTAAGAAGGCCATTAATCAGTTTGAGCAAGAGAAAACTGGTGCATTCATGTGCCCAACATTGCTGTGAGGTAAAGTAAGCAGGCAGACAGATATGCTTTGTGTCATATTACATGTGCAGAATACAGTATACACTTGATGGGTCCTGGCACCTGAAAGCTAACCGTAACCCACTCCTTATCCAACCTGGTGAGGGGAACACTCATGTGTCTCATAATGGAGTTGCCTATGAACAATATATTAGGTTTTGTGCTTACATCTTATGGGATTATTTGTTGAGGCACTGGTGTTTGTATTATTATGTGCTGTGATTGTTTTTTGCATTGTTATGTGTGAAAGTGATTTCCATTTGAGGGGCCTCTGATCATATGGTAAGCTACTAGTGAGTACCTCTGCATATGTGAGTTTATGTGTTGTGTCCTTATTTAGTGTGCAGAATGTGTGTGTGTGTGTGTGTGTGTGTGTGTGTGTGTGTGTGTGTGTGTGTGTGTGTGTGTGTGTGTGTGTGTGTGTGTGTGTGTGTGTGTGTGTGTGTGTATGCTGACACCCTGTTTGGCATTTCATTTGTTCTTATGTCTGAGTCTTGCCTCCAGTTTGATTACATGACAATGTTAAGAGGCACATATATACCCAGAGAAGAAATAAGCCATTGTAAGCTGCCCATGTTTAATATCTGGGATCTGCATATGAATACCAATATGTTTTGCTTTCCCTGAAGACAACAATTGATCAATAATGATCAATTGGGTAATGTATTCCAAAAAGCAACATGCAAAAGATGGAGGATATAAGGAAGTAGCTTTAAAAAGAGGGGTGTGAAAGGAGAAAAAAAACAACTCTGAGAAAAATTCAAACAGAAAAATGAAAAAGGAAGTCAAGTATGTATGAAACAGATGGAAATTAAACTTACAGATGAGTGATGCGGACTAGTAAGAAGTGACTTACTGATTTGCTGCTAAGTGCAACATAGAAAATAAATGCATACATAAAACATTTGTTAAGCAGGTGAGATCATTGGTCACAAGAAGCCATTTCAGGATGACCCTTGAACAATATCTAGTTAAGTGACTTGCTCACAGCAATCAAATGCAGGCTACAGGAATCAAACACAGAACTGTTGCAGAGTCTGAAATCTACCAAGGCTTATTCTTACACCCCCGTATCAAACTGGAAAAATAATTGGACAGACTCTTGGACTTCAGTGTCCTTATTTACTTTAATTTGTTATTTTTACAGTCATTTCTGAAAATTTCAGGCCGAGGGTTACTGGAACACCTTCCTCACACTTAATCCATTAACGTATATATTAGTTATATCAGTTATTCCTCTAATGCCTTAATAGACTTGTACATACATAATTAATGCTCATGGTGTCTTCAGGGAAAGCAAAACATAGTAGTATTCATATGCAGATCTCAGCTTATTAAACCTGGGCAGCTTACAATGGCTTATGTCTTCTCTGGCAATATCATTTGCCTCTTAGTATTGTCATGATTATCAAACAGTGTCTAGAATCTCAAGAGATAAAGCTCTATCAGATAAACTCTAGATTAGAGAATATGTATTTTGTGTAGGAACCTGAGCTCTTTAAAATGTTCACTTATAAACATTACCCAGTGCATCATGTTTTCTGCACTGTCAGTTAATACAACAAATTCATGTTGTGACTGATTGTTTGGGTTATTCTTTCGAGAACGTTGAGCAGTCTGGGAAAATTGCCTGGTAAAGCCTTACATAGCAGTTATTTGTCACTTCAGCCATCTTTATTAAATAAAACATGACAAATGCATAGCAGGGCTACAAAAACTTTGTTTTACTATTCTGTCTGGTGAAATGAAATCAACAACTGCATTAATACTTAACTAAAACCTTATGCAAAGTACGAAACTTTTAAAATGGACTTTTTACATGATTCTTGAATGACAATACATTTCTCCCAATGTGTGGAGACTATCACTATTTCTCTAGGCAGGCAGTATATTAAATTCCACTGTAATAAAAAGTGACACTTGACTTATTGGGTGCAGTGTTCTGTTCCTCTAATATTTTTATGAACAAAGCACAGCTGTATTAGGCAGACATAATGGTGTTTTATTTTCCATGCAACACCACTGTAACCACAGTTGTACCCTGTTGTACGACTTGATCTCATTTATAAAGAAGCTAAGGACAGAAAACATTCATCATGGTACATGCCGCAGGACTGGAAATTAAACTGCTTATTTAAAATTAAATATACTTTGTTAAAAATATATTTAAGAATATTTCAAGCAGCTTTATGCAATGTCAGTGTTGTCATTTGTTGTGATGAATCATAAGAAAGCAGAAACATGTTTATTTTACCAACTTAGCTTTTTTCTAACTAATTCCTTATCCGTTATCTAGATTTTGCAGAAAATTTAGGTTTTCTTTCTACATCAGGTAATAATTTAAGAGCAAAAAAAGGCAGTTAGGTTTCCAAACAATCTTTCTTTGCACAAAAAACTTAGACCAACAAACGACTAACATAATTACCTTCCTTTAACCAGTTCCTTCGGATTTTCATTCTGTCAAAAAGTCCATGGAAAATAATCACACTTTGGGAATATAAAATCAGATTAAATAGTCATTTACTTAAACTTTTTAGATTTTCCTACAGTCACAGATATGTTTCACATTGTGCCACTTGGTGGGGGCACTGCTCTTTTGATTTGATTCCTTTAAATTTTAATGGATCAGTTTACATTACTTTCCTCATAGCTTTCAAATATGAATCATATTTTCTGTTTGCAGTGTTTATATTTTTTTACCTAGGAAGATTTGCACATGGTGTGTGCTTTTCCATTTAAAGATGGTTATCAAAACACAGAACGCTTCTTGAACTGCATTAATGGCAAAATGTGCCACACGTGATATGTTTAGCTGAAAACATCAGGCTATTGCTGAACATTAGCATCAGAATCAGCTAGCTTTATCTCTTGAGATTCTAGACACTGTTTGATAATCATGGCAATACACAGCTTGCTTGCATTGCACACCCACACTAAAGAATAAACCATATTGTCATAAAGGGAGGGGGGAAAAGGGTAGGTCATACAGACCCCCCAGATAAATGCATAGATATACCAGGTCCCTGATGCCTAGGGATCTGTGATTGTCCCCAGCAATACCAGAAAGAGACTAAGGGCAAGAAGTTAGCTGGTAGACCCAGCACAGACAGGGCAGGGAGGTTGGGCCAGCAGTAAAGAATGAAAGGGGGGGACCAAAAAAGCAAGAGGATCAGGGAAATTAAGTTGAGGTTCACAGTCATTAGATGCTCATTGGAACAGCTGTTCACATCTGAGTATAAAGGCAAAGAGCATCCAGAACATTGTTGCTTGTAACAGCAAAACTGTTAGAAGTAGCAGTAGCTATTTTTACAGCAATATTTAATGAGCAAAGCTAGCAGTCACCCTGAAGTCCATCCTGGCCATCACTACCAATGGAAGTGGTAACCATAAAAAGCATCATTGCATCAACTGACAGAACACCAGATACTGTTGCAATTTAGATTGGTCTCAGAAATCTGTCCATTAAGTCCTAAGCGATCTGAACATAAATCAATATTCCTGTAGGCTATATTCATTTTGTTCTTTTGAAACCTGTAGCATTCACAATCATTCAGTAAAGACATAATTCTGCCTGCATAATCAATATGTCCCATGATTACTAACTTATACCGTCATTAGGTTTCATAAGGCATATAGTCATATAATTTGAGAAATCCATTAGGCAGAACCCTTCTCTGTTAGACAAATTAATTGTTTTTACCCACCTTCTCACACAACTTCTCAAAAGCAAAAAAATGCTGGATGATGTACTGGATTAACCAAACTTTTCCTCTTAAAAGATTATTTACTTGAGATGTTGAAATAACTCTCACCAAAAAATGGATACATTTTGAGTCATTATATAATTCTTTGAGAGTGGATAAACAGATTATTCCATCTATTTTCACTATACTGAAAATTCATTCTAAAGTCATTGATCTCTCATTAAGACCAAATGTATAAGTGCGGGGTTCAAAGACTGAGCCTTTGGAAAAATGTATTGATAAAGAGCTAAAAGGATTTATTGGACAAGCTAAAAATATATTAAGGGATTTATGGGACTTTCTGGGACACTTAAGCCTTTTCCAGATGTGCTAAGTTTGTGACTATTAATGTTAAGAATTTATTTTATGTGATACCACATGACATAGGGATGTAATTTTTGTTTTTATATTATTACAGCTGATGAAGAACTTACCATGAATGATTCAAAAATAACTGAATATTTCATAGAGCTAATTATGAAAAATATGTTTCTGGAAAATTAATACTGGAAGCCACAAAAGGGTTTAAGTATGGGTGCAGCATACAAACTCATTTTCTCAGAGTTTGTACTGTGGTGTAAGGAAAAACATCATTTGTTTAATAGTATATATGCAGAATTCTTATATTTATACTTGAGACATTTACATGATGTATTTATAATGTGGACTGGGAAAGTAGATCAACTGAATTATTTTAGTAATTGTTTACGACAAACAAAAGTGTTTTTTTTTTACATTTTACTTTTTCTTTTTCTTATGAATATATTAATTATCTGAACGTTTTAGTGTTCAAAGATGTAAGTCATGATAACCTCTCTACAGAAAACCTCCTTATTCCAATACACACCTTTATTACACTAACAATTACCCTTGACAACAAAAAAGAACTTGATTGAAGGAAAATGGTCAGTACATCAAGAATAATATCTGAAGACACCGATTTCTTTAATGAACTGGAGACTCTAAAAGGAATGTTTAAGGTTAGAGTTTACCCTGACCATTTATTGTTATCTGTTTCCCTGGAAGTACAGATGCAGCAACAAGTAAAGAACGCGTACTTCCTCTGTGTCTTGAGACGCAAACTCCCTTAAATCAACAGTTCCAACCAAAGTAATGTATGAAATAATCCCAGCAAAGGTCTGCATACAAACAGATAGTTTTATTGAACAAGTGCAACAAAATAATCCAACGGTTAAGCGCTTTCACTTGCTCAACGGCAAGTTTCATCAGAACTGTGAAAAAAGGACCTAATTGCATTTAAATAAACTTTTTGGCGCCAAAAGCACTGAATGAAAAACGATGCTTTTAAAGACATATTACATTATAATAAATCAGCATGTATCTACCACATATATGCAAGCAACTAAAATAACTAAAATAACGAAAATAAACACAGATCATATCTCCAATTACCACATAATATATGTAAAATATTCAAACTAAACATTCTAAAATACTACTACTATTGTTAATAATATAATAATATACACTATAATCGTAAGTGGCTGATAGAAGAACTTACAACCAACAGGTTACATATACCACATCGGCTGACCACTACTCATATAAAATCTGCTCATATATATGTGGACAAATATATATCAGCTGTTCCTATATGTATAAAACTGAATTACAATAATGAAGTAATAATAAATAAAAAAATAAGACATCATCGGGACATATCACACCACACCACTCATCTCTAGTTTGGTATGCATAGCTGTAAAGTGTGTATGGATTACAGCTGCGGATATCTGTTGATTTTTGCCTATGGAATTCACCTTCCACATATCTGGGAGCAGGCTCTGACAGTGATTGCTATGCTGAGCCACTTGTAGCCCACTTACAGGAGGCATCTGCATATCAGATCCTGTGCCCTGCACTGCTTCACATGCCCAGTGCTAGAAGTAGCAATGCAGCTGGTTAAAGGTAAGCCTGTCCTAAACAGGCATGATAGCCCCTATACTTTTCATCCTGTATGATAGTAGGTATGGAGAGGTCAAAGTGTCTTCCTGGATGATAGTTGTAGAACTACCCAGGAGGAAGACAGACAGATTTAATATGGCCTGGGACTGTGACATGATCTCTGTGCTGGTATCATGGCCAGATGTTATGACGTGGCTGATTTCAACCTGTTGTCCTGGTTCAGCTTCTAAAGGGATGACATTTATTCCCACCTCTAAATTTAGACTTGTAGATTGTATTAGTAAGGTCAAAAGATACATTAGAAAACTTAATTTAAGCATTATGCACAAGGACTCTTTAGAACACACCAGAAGTATTAATAAGGACGCAATGCTTAAAGGTTTGAAAAAGCAGAGCACTTTTGTGCCCCCTATGCACCCCGTCATTTCTGTTTATAAGTCTGTTACACAACAAATATATAAGTTACAAAACCGTATATGTGGAAAAAGGACCAATTATAATCTTTCTGCAGAAGAACATAGGGTCCTTCAGGAATTGAGAAACAATAGAAATATTAGGGTTATGAAACCCGATAAAGGGGGTGGCATAGTCATATTTGACAGCACAGCATACTCCTCCAGATTGTATGACCTATTGCACATGTCAGGAAATTAAGAGATTGTCTCTCTTAATTAAATAAATATCGCTTACAGGAGGATTGACATATATCTGGAGGAATTTTTGATTGACAATAGAATAACGATGGATATATACAACTTCATTAAAGTTGAATATCCTAAGTTAGCATCAATGGTCTGGATTCCCAAAGTCCACAAAGACATCGAGGACCCCCCATTTAGGCCAATCATCTCAGGCAGCAAATCAAAAACATTTCCCTTGGGCTCTATCATTGACGTCTATTTAAAAAATATTTATAACAAAATTCTCCATATGGTTAAAGACTCCTGGGAATTTTTGAAAAATTATCCGACTAATTTTTGGAAGGAGGATTTGATATTTGTTAGTATAGATGTCATAGATTTATTTTCATGTATTCCCAAAACAGAAGGATTAGAAGCATTTGCCAACAGTATACATAAATATGCAGATATAGAATGGGACAAAGCATGTTTATTATTAGATATGATGTCACTGATATTAGAACACAATTATATTCAATAAGAGGGTGAATTTTTCTGGCAAACCAGAGGCATAGCTATGGGAGCTGCATGCGCTCCCATATACGCCAATCTGGTTATGCTAGATTGGGAGGAAACCAAAGTGTTTAGTAGTGAATTCATGAAATATATCAAATACTACTCTCGATACCTAGATGACATTTACATTTTATGGGAAGGTAGTACAGCAATATTAGATCAATTTCTAGATTATTTAAGTCAGAGTAGTAATTATCTTAAATTCACTTCATCTAGCAACTATCGTGGTGTCCCGTACCTTGACACAATTGTTTCCAAAGGAGAAATAGGATTTAAATCTTAAATCAAGAATCTACAGGAAAAATACATTCTCTAATAGTTATTTAGAATTTACCAGTAATCATCCAAGGAATAAATTCATTTACATCTATAAAGGGCAAATTATACGTGCCATTAGAATGACTTCTGTATATGCTGACATGCTAGAGGAAGTGACATTCATTACAGCTTTGTTCAAGGACAGGGGGCATGAGGCTAAGATGATGGCTAGAGTCAAACAGTAATTAAAGAATGGGGACGTAGATATAAACCCTTGCTGGGACTCAACCTTGAGCATGCGGTAAATGCTGATACTACTGACCACACCTCTGATGACAATGCATCTTACGGCAGGAGGTGTGTGTTGGAGTATGGACCATATATAGGTAAAGTAAAGAAAATCCTGATAGACAATTGGAATATTATTTTAATTGATGAGGACTTAGTGAGAATTTTAGGGACTGGACCACATTTTGTGTTTAAGATGGGATATAATATAAAGAATTACCTAGAGAGAGGCAATCGGATTAAAACTTCCCATAACACACATACCAAAAAATGTGGAAATTGTAAACAATGCAATACAATCTTTCAGGAAAATAGTATAGTGTTAGAGAACATAAACAGAACAAGAATTAGATTTAAACAGGGAAATTGTAATACTAAAATGATTATATATCTGGCAAAATGTATGGTCTGCTCTGGATTCTATATAGGAAAAATTGAAAGGAAATTCAACAAGTGCATTTATGCGCATTTATATAGTATTAAAACCAAAGATGAGAAAAATGCATTGTACAGACATATTAAGAAGTGTGGGGGCAGGCATTATTTCAACTTTGCAATAGTAGATAGTGTTCAATTTGATCCCGGGGGGGGGGGGGGGTTGTAAAAGACTGTTGTCATATAAAGAATATTGGTGGGAAATTTTCTCTGACTCTTCCACTCCACCAGGACTTAATGATGTTATTTCTATCAAACCTTTGTTAGCCATAGAATGAATGTATATAATTGAATTTAAGTTATATGAGGGTCTATTTAAAGCACTGGTAGGTATATTCATGATAGATAAGTCTTATTTGTATATTTATTCTTATTTTTTTATTTATTATTACTTCATTACTGTAATTCAGTTTTATACATATAGGAACAGCTCACATATATTTGTCCACATATATATGAGCAGATTTTATATGAGTAGTGGTCAGCCGATGTGGTATATGTAACCTGTTGGTTGTAAGTTCTTCTATCAGCCACTTACGATTATAGTGTATATTATTATATTATTAACAATAGTAGTAGTATTTTAGAATGTTTAGTTTGAATATTTTACATATATTATGTGGTAATTGGAGATATGTTCGGTGTTTATTTTAGTTATTTTAGTTGTTTGCATATATGTGGTAGATACATGCTGATTTATTATAATGTAATATGTCTTTAAAAGCATCGTTTTTTATTCAGCGCTTTTGGTGCCAAAAAGTTTATTTAAATGCAATTAGTTCCTTTTTTCAGAGTTCTGATGAAGCTTGCCATTAAGCAAGTGAAAGCGCTTAACCGTTGGATTATTTTGTTGCACTTGTTCAATAAAACTATCTGTTTGTATGCGGACCTTTGCTGGGATTATTTCATACATTCCTTTGGTTGGAACTGCTGATTTAAGGGAGTTTGCATCTCAAGACACAGAGGAAGTAAGCGTTCTTTACTTGTTGCTGGTTCTGTAGTTTCAAGAACGTTTATTTGGTATTGTGCTGGAAGTACAGATGGGAAGAAAAGACAGATTTATGTCTAGTTTGAAGAAAAAGATCACATTTTGGATGGAAGTGTGAGAAGAAGCATGAAAGGGAACATTGAAAAAGTGATGTTTTTTAAGCCATACAAGTGACAGTGAAGTTATTAAACAAGTGGGTAATAAATATCAGTACATTTTGACCACTTTGGAAATAGATAAGATTATTGGTGATGTCTTAGGAAAATAATTTGTCAACACGTATACAGTATTGATAAGAAGGACTTCACAAGTACCCTGAGCAGGCAAGCTGTAAAATGTCCTGTTTACAAGGGATTTTTGTTTTCAGTACTTGAAAAAATCCCAGTTAATATGAAAGGGGGCTGTGGCAAACTAAACCAGAATATATGGAGTTAAAATGGCAACAATGGCAACTTACGTTGGAGGCCAATTACCATCCACGTATAAATGATTTTCTTAATCTTACAAGTGCATTTAAACTGAGAGCATTCATTTTTATTGTATTAATTGTCATTTGATTTACCGGTATTATATTATAAATGGTAGTATGTTTTAAATCTGGAAGATGTGCCAGTTAGATACATGGTCACATGATTTAGGAAGTGTATCTTAGTGTGTTGTTCTTGTGGGGTGGATTTGATTTTGAAGAAGTCTAAGTAATTAAAGACAAAAATGCTTAACCTTTCAACTGAGCACTCCATTGTTATTTTTTCAATTCCTACTATCACTTCCAAGTGTTTTTTTTTTTTTATTATTATTTGGTTTATTGTTCCAGTCGCAGGGACCTTTTAAGAGATAAATTGGGGACACAGTGTATTTCATAGTCATCAAACTTTAAAATACTCAAGGTATTCCTCAATAAATTGCTGTCACATGTGGAGGAGCACACCAGCTTCCCCAATATGGTAGAAGAAAGCCACCACAATGCATGGCTTTTACACTATTACCCACCTACCCAAAGTACTGGGAGTTCTACACTGGATTCATGGGAGAATAAATATTCTACCTAGTATTCATAGACATTGTTACATCAACAGAAAGGACTATGATTCCATCTGTTGCCAGGTACTGTGCAATGCATGGGACTCATAACTCATGTGTTTGCATAGCACTCTTGCAGTACCAGTGATTCCTACATATGGCATACAAGTCATCTTTATCACTGTTTACAGGAAGGGGACATCACATAGGGACACCTAGTAAGTAAGCACAGACACTCCCCATGTACCCACATAGCAACAGGCACAGACTGCATGTCCCTATGTCTAACACCCTCTATGCTCTATGTGTTGCTCCTGCTCCTGCATGCTCCTACAGTGTCTCAAGTGAAGCACAATACCTGCTGCCCAAATCAGGTATATCATAGGGCATGTGTTGGCTTGATGAACCCCAAGTTCCACTGTGCAGACACAGCTAGAGAGGCAATTTAGCATGTCAGCTGTTTGTGGCATACTGCATGTTTCATGATATGCTCATCAGAAAGCAGACAGTGCAGCAAGCATTGCCACTAACAGTCACACCCATAGCTGCAGCAAGAGCCATCTCAGTCAGGCAGACATCATCCCCAGTGAAAACAATGATAGAGACAGAGAGCAACTTGCAGCCACAAGGCAAACCCTAGACATTGCTGTGTACATTATAGCATGAAGTCTACCCCATGGGCCATGACAAGTACACAATGTCAGTGCTGTTCTACATAGAATGATATGATACACACAGCAGTGTGTTGGCACTGCATGGTCAACTCTCACTGTGAATCAGTTCTCAACTTTGCCTGCACATGCAAAAGGGCAGTGAGAGTAACAGCTATTATCATTTGTATAGGTGCTAGGAACACATGAACACATAGAATTGTACATACCCAGGGGATGGGAGAGCTAACAGTCCACATATGTGGGGATATGACTCAGAGCAAGGTGGGTATCAGTGTAATAGATGAATAGCTCAGCTGATCATAAGACAGAGAGTTATTGGTTTCTGTTGTGCAAGTGTAGGATATTGAGGAGGGACATTGCCTATGTAGTGGGGCCCCTGTGATGGACAAATATAGGTAACTTAGATGACATGTGGACATGGACATGGCAGAACTCATGGAACATGACCTACATTGTGGAAGAACATGCAATTCCCCACCCAAGATAGTGTTTCAACATGGCCACCACTAGTGTGGGGTGGGGTTTGGTGAAACATCTCCCATGGCAGATGCCAACTCTGTGATGATTACCCTGTGCAGCTACAATGGGCATGCAAATACTCCAAATCAGGGGCAACCCTGAGGTAAAAGCTACTGATGGCAACATTACTAATATCCCCATGGAGATGGCCATGGATGCGACATATGCCCCTATAGACCACAGGCCAATTTGTAGCATCATTCTTAGTCTCCAGGCTATAACAGTTGTGGGTGACATCATCCGGGACATATCACACCACACCACTCATCTCTAGTTTGGTATGCATAGCTGTAAACTGTGTATGGATTACAGCTCTGGATATCTGTTGATTTTTGCCTATGGAATTCACCTTCCACATATCTGGGAGCAGGCTCTGACAGTGATTGCTATGCTGAGCCACTTGTAGCCCACTTACAGGAGGCATCTGCATATCAGATCTTGTGTCCTGCACTGCTTCACATGCCCAGTGATAGAAGTAGCAATGCAGCTGGTTAAAGGTAAGCCTGTCCTAAACAGGCATAATAGCCCCTATACTTTTCATCCTGTATGATAGTAGGTATGGAGAGGTCAAAGTGTCTTCCTGGATGATAGTTGTAGAACTACCCAGGAGGAAGACAGACAGATTTAATATGGCCTGGGACTGTGACATGATCTCTGTGCTGGTATCATGGCCAGATGTTATGACGTGGCTGATTTCAACCTGTTGTCCTGGTTCAGCTTCAACAGGTGTCATTATAGCAGTGCACAACACATGATATAGTACAGTGACTGTGCCAGCTGTGCAATCCATAATATTTGTGGTGTCCATGCAAATGGAAAGTGGATGCATGCTTGCAGTTGGCAGACACTTACCTGTGTGGAGGTTAGTGTATGATGTGGTCCCTGAGGTTTGTTTTGGTATAGTTACTGTGTGGCAAATGCAGTACTGCAGCCAATCTTGCCAGTGTCAGGTCTGTCTCAGAATCCATATCTGTTCCTCTTAGCATGGTACCTGTTCCCTCACCATTTCCATGCAGGGATGCAAGAATGATTCATCTCATATAGGAGCTTTAGTGAGAGTTAGGGCAACTCTTGCTGAAGTCCCTTCTGCTACTATATTGCTTGTCTTCAAAAAGTCCCTCCTTATTTTGTTATTGGCATGCTTCTTACATTGCAGTATTGTGCAATCCCCCCCCCCCCATGGAACTGACTTCATGGACCACTGTGATCAATATGCTGATGCAAATAGGCTGACGGTGGCATGAGGCACACAGGAACCCATTGGGACCTGCTAGGGATGGGTGCTTCTCTTACATTAGATGTGATGGCTCACAGGGGTGACTGGGTGGTGCAGAGATAGTCATACTATGCAAAGGATGTTGTGTCTTGATTCCCCCAGTGATTGTACTCATAGTAAAGGAACATACCATGTGAAGTACAGTCATGGGGGAGCAGTCATTTGGTTGTCTGCAGTTGTCCAGCATGGTCCAGCAACCAGTACCATCGTCAACTCACAACAAGAAGCACACAGGAATATAAGAATGGTGCTCTATACAATATAGTACACAGGAAGTGGAGGGGATTCCATTCCTGCCTTAGTGGGCTGCCACGTATTGTATACAGATGTATATCAACAGGGGCATACTTCGGAGAGTGTAGGGTAGACTGAACAATGTGGGGTGGCAGTCCTTTGCAGCAAGTTGCCATCAATGTGATACAGTTGCAAGTCTCCAGCGGCATTACCTGCGCTCTCTAAAGTGGCAGGTGTATGTTGCAATAAAACATAGTAGTGAATATTAGTCATTTCATACTGGCATCTCAGTAACAACAGAACACTCACAGCCTATTGTTCACATGGCTATCACTGTGCTGCAGTGTGCACTACTCTAGAGCATAGTGCACTTCCAATCAGATCTGTCATGTAGTGAGCTGCTTCTGACCTGTCAGACAGGGCTTCAAGCTGCTGAAATAAATTTTCTTCTTATGTCTGTTGCTGCACATTTTGTCATCAAACATGGTAGCTCATTTGTGAAAGACACTGATATATAGTAGTCTGCATGGCATGTGTGCTAATAAGTCTAGATTCTGCTGGCATTTATGTATTACTGTTTCACAGAAGTGCAGAAGTGTTATATGGCACAAACACATTCTGCTGCTCATCACTGTCATGCAGTGCATATCTCGTCATGCAGGCAGGGTCTGCATGTACATGTGTCATGTGACATTACATCTTTAAGGCACAATAATAGCGATTCACAGTTCCATGTATGGTGTGATTTCTTAGCTGACATTTAGAAATGCTGTAGATTCATAATGATGGTTGCTGATGCAACTTCCCTTTGAGTCATGCCTGTCTGTTAAGTTAAGGAGAGCAACATAATAATATTTATCCTACACATTTTTTCATGAAATGGCTGTTAGAATCATATGCCTATTTATTTTGTAAGGTGGATGCCTCATTTCACCTGGCACACAAGCTGTCCTGGGTGAGTGACATCCCCAATTCTGGTGAACAATGAAGGCACTTCTGAGATGGTCTGAAGATCTCCAGGCATGGGAAGAAAAGGTGAAGCAGGCACACTTTTAGTGTTAAAGTGTTTATCATTTCTACTGCATGTTATACTGCTGTTAATAACCTTTTGTTGACTTTCACAGCTCTGTTCCTAATATATTTTGTATGCCATCCACACCTGTTCAATTGTATTGTTCCATGTGGGTTTGTGTACCACTGCTGTTGCTGCCCACTCTCTCTAATTTCCTTACCATCATGTGTTCCAGCCCTTCTCCTTTTTTCTTCTTTCTTAATATTCACAAAACGGAGGCCTGTTCATACAAAAAGAAATGTGCTCTACCTTCCTCTTACTCCTTCTGTATCTCACTCTGCTCCTGCTCTGCATTATTATGTTTCTTATCACTTTTCTGTATTTTTGAACCCCCTTTCTATACCTTCCACTGTATAATAAGGTGTCCAGCTTGCTGGGTACCCATTGACTATTACTTCATATGTTATATAGTTTTCTCTTTACTGCGTTCCGTAGCTCTTGTACACATTCTCATGAGTAAGACCTCTCCACTGCCATTCTTCATATGCTGTTGGTTACGATGTCTGCTTCACTTATGGTGTGACCTATATGTTTTCTCCACCTCACTCAGATGAAGCAATGCATTTTGGTGGATAAACAATGAAAGTAAGTTCATCCAGTTAAGATATTTACAAAAAACTCTAGCACTGTGTCTTTCTGGCTTGACTGACAAACAAAAAATCAAGGCAGGGATGACAATACATTTTGGATCCCTAACCCTCTAACTCCACTGAGATATCTCTTTATTTATATCAGTAGAACCAAAACAGAAAGTGAGCTTGATGCAAAGTCCTTCTTATTCCAGAACATGATACTGTGCCATCAGACCTTTGAAGTGGTTCTTGAGGGGGAGGGCATTGTAATAAAACTTGCAGTTTAGTTAAATGGTGGCAGTGGCATATGCATCACTAGCCATTAAGTATGGAGATGAATGCTGTCCTTCACATATACACACGCACACACACACACACACACACACACACACACACACACACACACACACACACACACACACACACACACACACACATACACACACACACACACACACATGCCAGCTGCAGAAAGCAGAGGGATAAAACCCTGACTGTGACCCAGATGACCTAGGACTAATCAATGACTGTAGTGCTTGAGTAGCCAGCTGGGAAGATGGGAGTGAACAGCCAATACTAGCTTGCTTATTCTGGTGGTTGGGGGGAGACCACGTAACTTACTGCTTTACTGATGCCCAACAAAAGCAGGGAAACACTGCAGTCTCAGAAGCAGTTTATGCTCATGACATACCTATACTTGCTTAGTAATAAATGCTATTGCTAAACTGAGAATATACTGAAGCATGTGTACTGACAGCTCAGTATTGCAGCCATGTTTGTCAGTTTTGAGTATGAGGTTAAGAAATAATAGAAATCTCCTTAAGGCTGCTTGAATATTGTCATTTCTCTAATAGCTGCTACTTCCAAGGAAACAATTAACAGGAATTAAGAGGCAAAGGGCTCTTGCCACTTATCTTGTGGGATAGTAACAAATGGGTGAAGACTGACTTCAACACGCAATTAGGAAACATATTTAAAAGGGCCTCACTGAGACAGATGCCTGGTGTCAAAGCCATGGCCTCAAGCTCAATGCCAAAAAGTGCATTGTCATCCCTTTTGGTAAAAACTCTGTACCCATGAACTACCACATAGGTGGTAGTCTACTTAACACTGAAAGTGTGATAAGAGACCTTTGACAGGTGGAGAGTAGCCACAGTAGTCAGGAAATCCTTCTACATAGCACACCTCATCACAAATGGTTTCTCATCCAGGAAAAATAGGTCATTGTTCCCCTCTACTCATCACTCATTAGACCCATTATAGAGTATAATGCCCATTTTGGCATGTACCTCACAAGACATCTACAACAACTGGAAAGGCCACAGAAATACCTAACAAAGAGGATTACTGGCCTCAAACAGATGCTCTATGCAGACCGTCTCAAAAAACTCCAGCTTTACTCTGTCGCATATCGCCTACTCAGAGGTGATCTCTGCCTAACATACAAAGCTATGTCAAACCCAGAGCTGTTGGACACGCTCCACTTAAAGAAATCCCAATCCCTCCGAGCTACATGCTCTAGGGGCTTAAACCTTTTCACCACAATAAACAGAACATGCTGAAGGGATAGATTCCTGTCCCAGAGACTTCCCATACTCTGGAACAAACTACCTATCTATATCAAAGAAAGCTCCTCATTAGCACTCTTTAAGAAAAATCTTGATGATTTGATAGGAAATAGGAAATTCACACCGGGGATCACTTCTGTGGCTCTGCTTGACAGGAGCACAGGAAAATAATTTTCTTGGGTGGCAAAAGCCAGGGTACCATTTGGCTAGGCTTATATAGGCTCTAGGGCCAATAGCTTAGTACCTACCTATGAACCTATAAAAAAATCCAGCCGCAACAGTGGTGATTCCAAATGTCTACCATTTTTCCTTAGTAGCGTTGTGTTCATCAACACAGCCAAATACCAAAATATGCAATATTGTCTCCTTAAAGCACTCTCCTACCTATAACATAATAATAAATCAAATAAATGAATAAATAAAACCCAGAAGACATGGTATTCTATTTTTTTTTCAAATATGTGGTGTTCTAAGAAAGTATTTCATGTACATACACAAGTGTTATCTTCAGTTAGACTTAAATAGTCAGTAGTTTTTGCCTCACTGGTAAAATACTTCTAAGAATCAGTGCTGTAATGCTTGCATTAATATCAACATTTGTGATTCATTGTTTTGTTAGTATTATGTTACCATATTTCTTCATTTCTGTAACTCATGCAATCCTATGATATGTAGCCATGCAAATAAGTGCCATGTTCTTAATACAAGTCATATCAAAATATACATGTTTAATTCAACAACTGATATACAACTCTACAAAACAAAAATGATCTAACCTCTGCCATATATACATAAACTCAAAAAAGCACTGACATGATGTTCTTTTCTCATGAGGTGAATACAACATCAGAATGACCGATGACACTATAATAATAGATAAAACTGTTCTTATAGACCTGTCCGCCATGTTAGGATTGGTCAACAAAATGGACAAAGCATTAAAGAATAACATTATAAATCACACAGTTTGTCAATAACAAATACAGTAAATATATTTTATGGCATGGAACACAGAGGAATAAAAATATTCTGATTTTTATCTATGTATCGATATATTGATATATAGACATACATGTATATGGGTCCATAGAAATATGTCATCATTGGTTGACATCTGTTTAGCTGACAAAATATGGTCAAGTACATAGATAATCAACAGGTGTGTGAG